>NW_024429193.1:14513251-14530751 GCF_017639785.1 Mesocricetus auratus
CATATTCGCTCTTCGCCCTGACTTAGGTTTATGGGGGTAATTTAAAATGTTTTCTTTATTTAGTAAGTGTTAATTACATGCGATTGTGAAGTTTTATTTGATATACTAATAGGGGAGGAATACAGAATAACCCTTGAAGAGTCAGAATCTTAGTTTTTTTTATTGCAAATTAGCTAGTTACCTCATCCAGCATGTAGAGGCCTCTTTAAGCATTGCCCGGCACCAGAATGACTTACAGGTTATTATAATTTCAGTTTTAGTGAAGTTAATCTATAGGACATGGTTGAGAGCAATGCATGGCTAACATAAATATTTTGAGAAACACACTTTGAACTTTAGGAAGGCCATCTATAGTTACAGAAGTGTTACAAACAAGATGGCAAATCCCACTCCCCCTTTTGAATGCAAAAGCTTAACACTCTCCTAGTGTATGTATTAACATGCTACATTACTATATTGCTAGTTTTGTGCTATTTCCTGACTTGGTAAATTATTTAAAAAAAAGATTGCAACTTACTTCAGCTAGGACTAAGTACAAGGGGTGCTTTGGAATGTGAGCAGGACCCCAGTAGCTCCCCAGTGAGCAGAAGGTGATGTCAGTGAAGGGGTGTCAGGAAAGAGATGGTTTGTGTTTACAGGATTGCTGTGTTGTGCCTTCCATGGGAGGCGGCTGCTTTCCTCACCTTGTCAGGTTGGGAGTTGTAGGGTATTCCTAGTGGAACACAAAATACAGTTTAGGCAACGAAGGGGGACCTGCTAATGTGCTTTTTCTTGATGTTGGAAGATCTCTCCTTCCTAAAACAGAGGGAGACAGGTGGTCTTCAAAAATTAATTGCACAAAAAAGACATAAGGAAATAAAACTTAAGGAAATGATCTTGTCGGTGCTGGTGAGATGCTGTGTTTTGGGGGGTGTTAATTAAGCACATTTCCCTGTTGGCATGAGTGCCTCCCATTTTTGCCCTTGGTGTTCTGCTCACCATGAGCACAGTCAATTCACAAGGTAGTTTCTGTAAATAAAGGTTCTGGGCAAGCTGAATGTGGTCCAGAGAGGTATTAATGAGAGGGCAAGAGGGAAGAGTTAATGAAAACACACTTCCTAGGGGAACATAAACTGCTTTTTGGAGAATGCTTTAAAATGATTTTCCCCAAACCCTGTGGCGTTGCTTTTCTACGGGAGATGAGATGAGGAGAAATGACAAATAGTTCCATTTTATTATTTTCTTTTCTCTCGTTCTCCGTGTTTGGGGGCTGAGAAAATTGGATATTTATTTTGGCCATTTTCCTTCCATTCGCAGAACCAATTACATTTTAGTGCATGATGCATAGTAAATATATTTAGCCATCCTCTGTCTTAAAAATAATGAGTTGATTATTTGTATGGCCCTTTAAAGGCGGTGCATTGTATGGGAGGTTCGAGCTCCCATCATCTGGGCCTTTTAAACCTCGTGCCATTCAGTTACTGTGCTGGGGCATTGGCTTTCGTATGTTCTGCGGAAAATAAGACTTTCAAGTGAAGTCTCATATTGCCTGAAGTGTGGATTTCCGTGATGTTTGGGGACCTTCGCAGTTTGATGGTCTCTGTCATTTGGAGGAGGCTTGGCCAGTCCCAGAACTATGGTGTTTTCTAAAATACTAGAAAAATCAGAAATTGAGGCTCATTTTCCCTGCCCGCTCTGGAGTGTTTCCTTCCACTCAAAGGTGTAAGGGGGAACTTCTAGAATTTTCTGTGCTTCTGTGGAGGATAGCAAAGCTTTCAAGGTTACATACCACTTTACGTTTCCCCGTGGTTACATAATTGGTGTTGTATGTGTCCATCGTAGAGGACATTTGATGCTCATTTATTAAATATGTTTGCTGGCTGCTGGTGCATCTTTGTTCTGGACGGACAAATTACCTTTCTCACACTGAGCTTCCACTCTGGGGAATTGAGCTCCACCACTTTAATTAGCTTGCAAGTGCGGGTTGGAGACTCAGGCCTTCCTCCGGTAAAGTTAGGGGAAGGGTGAAAGCGAGAACTTCCTGAAGTGCTCCAAATGTCATTTAAAAAAAAAAAAACCCTCAAAGCCAGTAGATGTTATTCCATTTTGGTGACTGCAAGCAAACTGTGTTTGTACTTCGGGTGTTGGGGTTGGGGATCACATTGGGCCACGCTCTTCTTCAGTCCATTTAGGGTAATTAGCTCATCACATGTATTGATTTCTATGCCTGTATGTTTGTGTAACATACATGGCAAAGGTAGGAAACTGGAAAAGACAAAGCAAGACTTGTATATTTGAACACAGAACTTGTCACATGCATGCCCCAGAGGGAGAAGCCAGCATGGATGAAGACGTGTCATGTGAAGACTGCAGAATAATAATGCTGTCTCATTTCTATCCAAGTGACAGCCGTGTTACCCCTGCTCTGAAGGGGAGGAAATCCACACAGTTTAAGTCACTTGCCACAGGTGATACAATGGAGCCCGTAAACCCCAAAACTTCTTAGGGACCTTGCTCTGAATGGCCCTGTGGTTATTTTAAAAGCCCAAGACTCCCCTGTGAGGGGAGACATGTGATTGATTCTGTCTGGAGAGAAAGTCGCTTTAAGGGGGTTCAAGGACGGCAGAAGTCTACATCTGAGGGTTCTCAGAGTCCATTCGCCATCTCATTTTCTCTGCTAGTAAAACATGTTCTGCTCCGGAGCAAGGCGCACAGAGAGCCTCCATCAAGTCACAGTTGGAAAGTAATCTAATAAAAGAAGATTAGTGAGGGGAGACACGACAGAGGCTGTGGTGTCTGACTCTAATACCGCTCAAGTTTAGCATTTTAGCTAAGATGCCCGTTTTTGTTTCTTGCAGGTCTGCTGAAGGGTCAGAGTAATGCAGAGTGCGTGCCTTCATCTCAGATTTTCTTCATCACAGGTGGACCCCATGTGTCTTCAGTAGACAAGTCACCGTGGTAGCCAGCACCAGGGCCAGCTCCATGCCATCGCCCCTTCTCCAGCCTTGAGTGCCCTTCCCGCATTTATGTGTATTAAAATGACTGAATATGGACATTAAGGACTCCATGAACCTGGGCTAATGGGAGACGGTAGCGAAAATGAAAAAAGATCCACCGAAGGGCATCTTGGGGGTGGGCGGGTGCTGGGGGGGGGAGGGAAATGACTAATGAAGCTAATTAAAAGAAGCATCGGAATCTGCTTTCTACCCGCATTAACAATTAGCAGGGCACCGGCCAGAGTTTGTACCCTGTGTTTTACCTTAACAACATTCTGTTTGCTCTTTGTATATTTAAGTGTTGTAATGAAATGTGTTTCAATCAAGCTGAACATGAGTTAAAGGAAAAAAAAAAAAGAGATGTGGCTTTTGTGATATTCTATCACGAACACTTTTATTGTATCTCTGTAAAATACAATGTATGTATGCATGTGAGTGTTCTTGTCCTGATGTTGCTCCGCCCATGGCAAAGGTTAAAAAAAAGAGAAGAAAAAATATATTAAAAAAAAAAAAGAAAAAATAAGAATCAGGCTCATCGCCGCTACTATGTAGAAATTCCCCTACTTCTAATTTGCTGAATGAAGAAAAAAAATCTTTTATTTGTGATATTTTCAGAGACATTTGCTCTAGTATGGTGTATTTAAATAATAAAAACTTAAAAGAAAAATATTCAACAGAGTTTGGGTTTAAACACTGCTTTGTCTCGTGTATTTTGGGAAAATGCGTGCTGTTTTGGTTGTCTATAACAAACATTTAAATTTGGGGGTGAAGATGGGACCGATACCTGTGTTTAGCTCCAGGCTACAATGTAGTCCTCCGACTCTTTAACCATGTTTTAAGCTAAGGCTGTCATGTTACCAGCACTCGGCATCGGTCTTTGGTGTGTAGAATGAATACAAGTTGACAGTTTCAGCTTTGCTCCCAGTAGGAAAGCCTCGGTCGGGTACTGGTCACAGGCACGTTAAAAACTACAGCGCAACCATCTTCTCATGTCGGGTTTTGTGGCTTTTGAAGGCAATAGCATTTCTCGAGCCATCTGTGTGTAACCTGAAGTCCCATTGTCTAGCGACTCCAGCGCTAACTGGCCATGGTGGTCTTGGATGGGCAAAGCAGCACCTGCTGTAACCTTGTCGCTTTGGAGCGTCTTCGTTGATGCCTTCTTGTGTTTACTGGGGGAGGATCCAGGTTTCCTTCCGTCTTGAGGTAGTTGCTGCTCCTGGTTGCTAATCCTACGAGTGCCTACAGTGCCACAGAGATTCCTAGGGAGGTGTGGGGTCCCATGCTTCAGTAGCTGCCCTGTCCTCCTGGGTCAAGCAAGAGTCAGATGGGCTTGGATGCCAGAGTGGCACTGTGACCGGTTATATGAGCGCAGACCTCGCTGCATTCTCACGGGCAGCAGGCACCTGGGCGTTCGCGCTGCTAAAGCTGCTTTCTAAAAGTAGGGTTTTATTTTGTTTGAGCCCCCTGATGAAGACCCTGCTAACTTCCTGCTTCCAAAGATTCCAAGCCAGGAGGAAAAGTTGGCTGTTGAAACTGCAGACGTCCTGTCGGAGAATTGAAAGGTAGAATATTAAAGTGAATCATTTGCCTCCATTTCGTAAAAGGAAAATGCAAGGAGGATAACACGAGATAAATACATGTGTATGCACACACATAGACAGACAGACAGACAGACAGACAGACACACACACACACACACACACACTATGAGGTGGATCCCTGGAGGATTTCTCTAAACTTGTTCTGATTTTAACTACTTACTCCCTTTTTCTCCTTAAGATACTTTCTGAAAGAATTTAAAGGGGTGGAGGTGTGTTCAGAGGAGTACAGACATCTATGTTTTTAGCAAAAGCACTCATGTCACATGTAGTGTGGAAATTCAAAGGACGTGGCTAATAACTTTTAGTAATACAGTATGGCATTCAGTGATGGAGAGGGCAATGGTCATTACCGCTTTTTAAATGAACTATTATATGGCTGGCTCCTCAAGCACTGTGGCGTATTTCCTAACGAGCTTCTAAAAGCATTTCTTAAGTTGCAGACCTATAAGATTACAAATGTCACTCATGTTAGTATAATCCACATGCAAGTGATGAAGCCTTCTCTTTGATGTGCTAAATTGGAGAAGGACTAATGGAGCTATGAATATACAATAGAACATATTTAAGTAGTAGTCTTGCTTTAGGTAAAACACTTTCTTGAAACCAGAGGCATTTCAAACAATAAAACCCGGCTCTAATGGGGATGCTCGATGTGGATAGACAGCTTCTAAAAACACTCAGGTTTATTCTGATATGAGCAGCGATTGTGTACAGTTCCTCCCCCATCCCCAGCGTTCCTTTGGAGGTGGTGGGGGAACCCTGAGCTTATCCACCTTTCTTCCATTACGTGTGTGGTGTGGGTGTGCGGTCTTCTGAAAGAACTTAACATGAATCACGTCGTATGGCAAGATGGGCCCCGGTCAGCACAGGCATTCACCATTAAAATAAAAGCAAACATTACTGATCCTCGCTGAACTCCTGATAAAAAATAATGTTTATGATACATATAAATGTCTCAATCATGCAAATTGTCACTCTTGCTAATGAAACAATTTTGTGAGAACATTGTCCTCTAAAGGGGTTTAATATTGGGTTTTGTTTGTTTTTTACCTATCTGTCTGCCTAGACCCTGAAAAGCCTGAAGACATTCCAAACCAAATCATTCCCCCACAAGAAACTCTTTCCAGCTCTTCTTGATTTATTAGGAAATAGTTTCACAGGGATTGTTGTGCCTTATAACACAAAATGAGGAGACTGTGGTGTGGACATGGAGCCTGCACAATTACCAGCCTCTTAATATTAATATATTTATATCTAAATATATTAACTATATTTAAATTCTTTCTCTTGCCCTCATTCACACTGATATTTGAAACAACTAATCATCTAAAATGAAGTTCTTAAATTAAATGCCTTTAAATGTCAATATAGCAAGATTCTAATGTGCAGTACTGGTTACATAAAATATTTCTTAGGGTCAATAAATTATGGAACAGTGAATCCAAGAGCTATCTATCAAGAGCAGAGTGAAGAGTTTCCATATAGCTTAAATAACTGTTCTGAATTAAAAATGGTTGTCCAAAGGGACTTCCAGGGGCTGGGGAGGGGTGGAGGTGGTGGCCTGTGAGCATCCCGTCCTGGGCCCCTCACTGCCTGGCCCTCACTGTAGGAGGTTGTTGTAAACGCAGATCATTTACGAGTTAATGTTCATCTTGGGTTTGTTCCTGAGACTCACCTATTGTCAGTCCAGCCAAGTCACAGGAATGCTTGCTGCAGTTAAAAAGCAATTTGTTTCCACGAAACTGCAATTAAAGTATTACCAAGCAGCCATTTTAGATTGGCAGTGCTCTGCAGGCATGTTAAAAAGCCAGAGACTTGCACTTGCAGAGGCTGAGATCTGACTAGCAGCTAAGGATAGCACCTTCCCCGACACCAACACCGAGCTCCTAGTTAACTGGCCTTTGCAGTCCTCTGCTCCCCAAGGTATGCACGCTGACGGCAACGAGTCAGGACCTATTTTTGGAAGGTGACCTTGTAACTCACCTCAAGTGAGTAGGATTTTGGGTGGTACAGGGTGTGCTTTGTGTGCATAGATGTGGAGATGTGTGCACACGTCCTAGAGGGAATGTTCTCAAGTTCCCATTGATTCTGCTGAGAATGGACTGCAACCCAGAGGCCTCAAGCCAATAATGTACTACAGGTCCTGACATGCTACAGCTGTGTAAACAGGGCCACTCTCCCTCCTAAATCACAACTAATAAAGCATAGGATGAAAAATCAATTGATTCTGTTATAAGTTCTTTGAGTGGCCCTGGGAAGTCGTTTAATGATTCAGTCAGAGTGGACAAGCCACCAGTGTTCCCACTTTTCTGACCTCTCCTCAGAATTGATAGGAGGGTCTCAGTGGGCTTCAGCGGCACTACCGGCCTATCCCGACTTGCTGGGAAGAGGTTACAAGGGTCGGAACAGTTTTTCTTGCCTATCTATAAAGCTGGGGCTTGCTGAGTGCAGAGCGCGAAAGGCCCCGCTTTGGCTGAAGATCCCACACATTGGCCCAGGAGCCTTTGACAGGGCATATTTCAGAAGCTGTGAACTCACCGATTAATTTTAACCAGGCTGGGAAACAATCATTAGCTAGTCCAAGCAGGAGGCACCTCACCCTCCTTCAGCCCAGACAAGATCCCCCTACCTGGAACCAAAAGGGTTACACCTTTAACTTTTCCAAAAACATTTTCCTGCTTCTACGCTTTCCAGTGTGTTGTTTGAGCTATCTTGCTGTTCTTTTTTTTTTTTTCTTTTGAGAAAACACTAAAGATGTTCTTCCTAAATTAATTGTTCATTTTCAGTGAATTGGCTGTTTCAGAAACTGTAAAGCAAAAGAATCTAAGGACAAACTGAATTTCCAAATGAAGATTAGCTATGGAAGCTGGACAGGAAATTGATTTCTGGGGTTGTAGTTGTTTGCCTTTTTCTTTAGAAGTTTGCTAGGGATGGGCGTGTCAGATTTTGAACATCCCTTTAAGGCTGCTGATTCAGTGTCTTTCTTCAAGCGTGGGGACTTACAGTTGCCATAAATCTCACATCTCTAACTAGAATACTTCCTGTAAGAATTCTATCCTGCAGTTGCACAGAGTTTGATAAACGTGCTAACATTTACAGTACACACTTATACGTGTAGTCTCTTGCAGCCTTCCTGGTATTCCTTTAACTTAGTGTTCAGTTTTATGTGATGGGGAGGTTTTGCTTTTTCACTGTTGTTTTGTAGGCCGGGTAAGATGGGGGTCTTTGCTCTTTAGCCCAGGCTGGCCCCAGACTCTTAGTGATTCTCCTGCCTTGGCCTCTGACAAAGAACTGGGATTGCCGCTGTGTGTCACCGGGCCTGGCTTGTATTACTCAGTGTTATAGATGAGTAATTGGAGGCTCTAAGAGGTGACTAAGCATGCAGAGCGAGGGAGAGCTCACTGGAAGGCTAACATTTAAGAGCGTGTAAAAAGTCCTCAGTAATTAGTGTTTATGATGGTACTCCTTAGATGTGAAATGCGTACTAAAAATCCGTAGTGAACAGAGTGTCATACCTTTATGGAAGTGTGGGAGCAGGTGCTGGAGAGATGGCTCAGTGATTAAGAGTGCTTGGTGTTCTTTCAGAGCTCCCGAGTTTCCAAAACCTACACAGGGCGGCCCTAAATCACCGGCGACTCTAGCTCCCATTCTGACTTCTGGTCTCTCTAAGACACAGGAATATGCACATACAGACAAACAGACATACCACACATCATATACACACACCACATGGCATACACATGTATAGACACAGACATAAAATTGCACACACATACCCCACATGGTATACACATAAACAGACGCAGATACATACACACGCACACACACACACACACACACACACACTAGATGATATATGCATATACAAATACACACAAAGACACACATCACATGGCATATACATATACAGACACATACATGCATACATATACACATAAATTTAAAAAATACATAAAAATTATGTGCAGGATGGGTGTATGTATTCTTTTGTCTCTGTCTCCAGCATAGTGACGCCCACTTTTTGTTTGATGTCTGGCCATTTGTGGAAAGTAGCCTTATAAGTTGTGAGATTCCAACAGCGATACACTTCCTCCTATGGCCTATAGCTAGTTTCTTTCCCCTGAAAATGTTAAAATACTGTACTTTATCCTCCCCCAACCTTAAATACTAACTGGTTTAGACTGCTTGCATATTTCAGCTTCACTCTGTATCTTTTTCAGTATTAAGAAATCTCAACCACCTTACCATGAATAGGTATAAATTCATAATGACTCTGACCACAAATTACTGCTGAGAAAAAGAACAGACTTTAGAAATCATATTAGTTTAGACGGCAAGACAGATAACTATATTCCACACAAACTAATAGATGATATTTTTAAATTCTTCAGCTGAGCTAAGTGGTTCAAGTTATATAAAAGGCTAGTGAGTTATCTTTCTCTCTCTCTCTCTCTCTCTCTCTCTCGTGTGTGTGTGTGTGTGTGTGTGATTGTGTGTGTGCGTGCATATCTATACACACACACACACTCACATGAGCTCACATGTACCCCCACTTGGATGTGGGTGTGTAGAGGCCGAGAGTCTGCCTAATTATTTGGCTGTTTGAGACAGATTCTCACGGTGCAGCCTTGGCTGGCTTGGCACTCACTATGCAGACCTGACTGACCTTAAACACACAGGGACCTACCTGCCTCTGCCTCCTAAGTGCTAGATTAAAGGTGTGTGCCACCACACCTGCCGTCTCCATCCTACTTTTGAGACAATGTTTTCAATGTGGTTTTGACTAGACTAGCTAGATAGCAAGCTCCAGGGACCCTCTCCTCTGCTTCCCAGAGCTGAGATCACAAGTGTGCACGACCTCTCTCTCTGCTGCAGATTATAAGCGTGCACCACCTCTCTCTCTGCTGCAGATTACAAGCGTGCACGACCTCTCTCTCTGCTGCAGATTACAAGCGTGCACCACCTCTCTCTCTGCTGCAGATTACAAGCGTGCATCACCTCTCTCTCTGCTGCAGATTACAAGCGTGCATCACCTCTGTCTCTGCTGCAGATTACAAGCGTGCACGACCTCTCTCTCTGCTGCAGATTACAAGCGTGCACGACCTCTCTGCTGCAGATTACAAGCATGCATCACCTCTCTCTCTGCTGCAGATTACAAGCGTGCACGGCCTCTCTGCTACAGATTACAAGCGTGCATCACCTCTCTCTCTGCTGCAGATTACAAGCGTGCATCACCTCTCTCTCTGCTTCAGATTACAAGCGTGCACAACCTCTCTGCTGCAGATTACAAGCGTGCATCACCTCTCTCTCTGCTGCAGATTACAAGCGTGCACGACCTCTCTCTCTGCTGCAGATTACAAGCGTGCATCACCTCTCTCTCTGCTGCAGATTACAAGTGTGCATCACCTCTCTCTCTGCTGCAGATTACAAGCATGCGTCACCTCTCCAACTTTAGAATACAAGTGTGATCACCACTCTCTGCTTCAGATTACAGGTGTGATCACCACTCTCTGCTTCAGATTACAGGTGTGATCACCACTCTCTGCTTCAGATTACAGGTGTGATCACCACTCTCTGCTTCAGATTACAGGTGTGATCACCACTCTCTGCTTCAGATTACAGGTGTGATCACCACTCTCTGCTTCAGATTACAGGTGTGATCGTCACTCTCAGATTTTTACCTGTGCTGGGGATCCCAACTCAGGCCCTCACACTTGCACAGCACTCAACACTCTGTATCAGTTACTTTTCTGTTGTTCCCATAAAATACCGTGACAAGAGCACCTTAAGGAAGAAAGGGTTTATTTTAGCTCCTGTCTCCTGTCTATCACGGTGGGGATGGCATTGCACAGTGGCAAGAGCAGAAGCCAGTGGTGGCTGGCAATATTGTCATCTACACACAGGGAGCAGAGAGCAAGAGAACAGCAGATAGGGTGAGGCTCACGACTCTAAAAGCCCACCCCCGGTGACATACTTCCTACAGCAGCTCCACCTCCTAATGGTTCCACAATTTCCCAAGCAGCCCCGCCCACCGGGGGCCAGATGTTCAAATACCTGTGCCCTTTCTCATCCAAACCATTACACCATCCGAGTCATCTCTCTAGCTCAAAGGTGAATTACTACAAGTCACTGCACAGCCAGGTGTGGTAGCAGACACCTGTAATCCTAAAATCCTGGATTTGGAGTCTGGAGAGTCAGGGGAACATGAGCAATTGTGGCTACACAAGACTGTCTCTAAGTAAGTGAATAAATACATAAATGTAAAAGACACTGTATATTTATATAAAATACATATACACACAGACATGACAAATTTTATAGAAAACTTTTACTTGTCTTAGCATATGTGAAAAGCATGCATATGATGAACAAACAATATTTGTATTTGTTGTTTTAAGATGGGCGAGCACTGAAGTATTCAAACGGAACAGATTATACTTTTAATTACATCCAAACAGAATTCTAAGCTGATTTTTAAAAATTTGTTGGCTGTTCTTTGTATTCTCCCATTAATTGCCAGAGTCCAAAAAGATATCAAGATTTGTAAATAAATTACCGTAACACACCACTAGATCCAAGTTGCTTTCATTACAGAGAGCAGCTAGGAAAGGAGAAATAAAGGCGAGAGGCGTGTCTCATGTTAATAAAACATTCTTTGATGTTGTAAAGGCTAAACCAAAAAAGACTTGTTTTTCTCACATATGTATGTATATATGTGTATATATATTGCATATGCACACACATATAAAATCTTTTGGTCATCATGGGTTTGAGTGCCAAAAGCACCAGATTTCAACACCCAAAACTTTTATTTATTTATTTCTTGTAATGATGTCTCGCAACTCAGTGGCCCTTTACAGGTTATCTGCTTAATCTTTTATTCTATTATGCGCAACAAGAGAAGAATGTTAGCCAATATGTATTTATTTCAGCCTGAAGATTAAATTGCCCTTCTCCCTGGATACAGATGGCTATACACATATCCCCTTTAAGTTGGAAGGTTCTAGAAAACATGCATAAGTGAATATAGCTAGAGATTCAGAACTGTGGAATATCACAGGAAATAGCAAGGCAGTATATATTTATTATTAAATTATTTTTATTTTATGTGTACATGTGCATGCCTGTAGACATGTATGTGTACTATGTGGTTGTCTGGTGCTTGCAGAGGTCAAAGGGTACCATCAGATTCTCTAGAACTGGAGTTACAGGCAGTTGTGCGACAGCTTGTGGGTGCTGGGAACGGAACCAGGGTCCTCTGCAAAAGCAGCAAGTGCTCTTACCCCCTAAGCCTCCTCTGTCTGCAGCCTCACTGTGTGTGTGTTACATGTTTCTTTATGACTCATGCTCAGGAAGCAGGAAGTCTGACGCAGTAGGCAGAGTTTGCCGCTGTCATACACGCACATAATCTCTACCGCACGACCCCAAGCTGATACAGATTCCAGGTTTTCCATAAATACCTTTGTTCCTTGTTAGATTCCTTCCTTCCTTCCTTCCTTCCTTCCTTCCTTCCTTCCTTCCTTCCTTCCTTCCTTCCTTCTTTTCTTTTTTTTTCTTTCCTCTTGACACAGGCTAGAGTTATTCAGGAAGAGGGAACCCCAACTGAAAAATACCTCCAGCAGAGTTCCTATAGGCAAGTCTTAAGGATTTTCTTGATTGGTAGTTGGTGGGGCCAGCCCACTGTGGGAAGTGCCATTCCCTGGGAAGGAGGTTCTGAGTTGTATAAGGACATGGCTTGACCAAGTCCTGAGGAGCAAGCCAGTACACAGCATTCCTCCGTGGCCTCTGCACTGGCTCCTGCCTTTCCTCCCCTTCATGGTGGACTAAGAACTGTAAGTTGAAGCAAACTCTTTCGTTTCCACGTTGCTTCTGCTCATGGCGTTTTATCGCAACAGTAGAAACCCAAGTGAGACACCTGTAGCAGAACTTCATAACCTAAGTGAGCAGCAACGGAACAACGCTTATTGACTTTCTTGTGTGTGTGGTCAGGGTTAGATACTCAAAAAATTTAAGATATTTCTCTAAAATTCTCGATTACGGAGCAAGTCTTAGAACAGCCAGGGCTACACAGAGAAACCATGAGAAACAAAACAACAACAGAATCTCAGTTATGGGGAAATGTCTTCTTTTTCGTCTTTCTTCTGTTTCTTCCTCCTTCATCTTCCTCCCCCTTGCCACAGATCAGATATGAGCAGGCAGTTTCTCAATGCTGTCCCACTACAGGCCTCACTCATTTCAAAGGCTGTATCTTATCTCCTCGTTAACCAAGCTCTCCATCCTAGAGACGTGTGTACAGGTGGCGTTAGCATAGACGGTAATTCTTAATCCTTGCTCTTGGTGCAGAACACTGGGGCATGGCTTTGATCTTAGGTCTCAGTGCTGATGGTTTTTGAAAGTGATGACATGCCACAGGTGTGTCTGGGAAACAGAAGCCAGATGAAAATGGAACGGAGAGCAGACTCCGCAGGTTTTGGAGGTGTTTGGGGGCAGCGTTGCAGCAGGACTTTTTCTTCTGGTACGTTAAATGACAGTCTCTAAGACAGAATTTCAGACAGGAGAGGCAGTCACAAGTTGTGTGGTTTATGAGTGTATGGGCCTGATAAAATACCCTGAACTTTAAAGAGCAGGTGGTCCTGAATGGATTTCTAACTCTCAAGGTTTTAGCTAGACCTTTCTTCATGGGAATGGATGTAACTGACAAACCTCCAGCCACTTGCTGCTGTAGGCAATTGTTTTTCAGCCTCTTTAAGTAATGAAACATGTTTAGTTTGTTGTTACTGTTGCTGTTTTTAAGAAGGAGAAAGACTCTGGCTGGCTTTGAAGCTCTCAAACCCTGTAAGATGGACCAATCAAATCAAGGTCCCACAGTAGTATTTCTTTAGTAATTTCTTTTCTTTATGACCTCTATCCCTCCCTCCCTCCCTCCCTCCCTCCCTCCCTCCCTCCCTCCCTCCCTCCCTCCCTCTCTCCCTTCCTTCTTTCCTTTCTCCCTTCCTTCCTTTCTCCCTTCCTTCCTTCCTCCCTCCCTCCCTCTCTCCCTCCTTTCCTTCCTTTCTTCCTTTCTCCTTCCCTCCCTCCCTCCCTCCCTTCCATTTTTCTGGATTTGAATTTGATCTCCGGTAGGAAATCAAAGGACTTTGTCTCTGGAATCCCTTGTTTTACATGCAGATGGCATGTTAATGAACTCATTACTGTGCATTTTATCCGGCTCTGGACACATTTGTGACATTATTTTTCAAAACAAAATGGGGTTAGGCAGTTGGTTGATTGAGCTGGATGAGAACTGGGGAATTCTCAAAACACTACTAACCTACTCCAGGTGGCTGCAAACTGTCCTGTGAATCGACTACCTCCTCAGGAAAGACATTTGATTTCCTTATGTTCCTAAACACTTCGGAACCGCCTATCTCCCAGGGTGGACAGCCAGGCCCCATTCCAAGACAGACTCAGGGCTTTCTTTTGGGTCCTCTTTGCTAGTGTGGGCATCTGTGCATTCTTGCACGAGACTTTGTTTCTTTACCACCTTTCCCACCAGAGAGGAGGCAGACTCACTGTGGCCATGTGTGACAGACTGTGAAGATTCATCATGGCGCATGCGGTTGTAGTAGGTGCTCTGCTTTCTGTGGAGGAGGTTATCTGAAAGCATATCATAAAACACATATTGAACTGCTGTGGGGAACAGGCCAGAACCAAGTCAGAAAACACTTGGAATCTAATTCTAGTCCTGAAGGGAAGTCAAATGGCAACTCTGATTAAATTTGTCTTTCTAATCAAATATTAGCCATGGGCTAATCATTTAATCTCACTACCTTATTTTGCCCATCTGTTAAATAGGAATTTACCGATAACAGCTGTATTTGCCAGTTCATTGCATGTAACTCATTAAAGGGAGCAGGGTTTTGTGAATATGTGCACTAGAAGACAATAGCAACTTCTCTGTTTTAAGATGTAGTTATAGGGTCTCTTGTCCACTTTGAAAGTGTTTTTAACCATGTCCTTGGCATGTCATCTCCAGTGTATGTGTGTGTCTGGAGGTGACATTTGATCCAAAATAATAGGTAACCCTCAAATGATTTATTTGGGCTTCAGAAGGTATTGTGTAATTTTAAAATTGAAGGTAATAATGCTTTTGTTAGGCAGATGGTAGATGACATTTGTAATTCCATAAACTGAGATCAAACGGTTGATAGAAGATAGTTCGGGAAAGGAATGAACAACTGCTGAAAAAGTTTATGGATCAGGCATGTATGTGCATGTGTATGTGTTCTCTTGTGTGTGTGCGTACACACAAGAGTGCGTGTTACTCCCAGCAGGTGGTGCTGAAGCAGTCCTATTCCCACATTAGCAGTGGGTAAAGCTGGAAGTAGAGGATTAGTCACAGTGACCCTTACCAAGGTCAAGTCACTGGGACAAGGTCACACAGCTAGTGTCTGGACAGTGGCAACTCTGAGGCCAGAGCCTTATCAAGGTCCCCACAGTGTCCTGCAGGACAGCATGTTGGGATTAGAGTTTAGGCACAGCATCCGCTGGTCTACTGGTCTTCAGTAAAGTAACCAAGTTGGTTGGTCTGGGCACTTGAAACCATGCTGACATTGAGTATTGAAAATGTGGAGCTGGAGAGATGGCTCAGAGGTTAAGAGCACTGACTACTCTTCTAGAGGACCTGAGTTCAATTCCCAGCAACTACATGGTGGCTCACAACCACCTTGAATGAGATCTGGTGCTCTCTGCTGGCATGCAGAAGATTGTATAATAAATAAATAAAATATTTTAAAAAATAAAATAAGAAGTATTTAAAAATGAAAGAAAATCTGTGATCACCTTGGGAGACACTGATCAAGCTATTTCAGTTTACACAGGAAAATAGTTGTGTCTTCTTGCCAAGACACTTCTTTAAGAGGACTGAGCATTTGTCTTATTTTGCCTGACTATTGGGGGAAGAAGGAATTAGCTGGTAGTTAACAGCAGCTGAGCGCAGAGCTTCACTGATGTTGGTTTTCTTTCTCCAAGCCTATGTGTGAGCTAGAGTGGTGTCATGAAGATGGCCAGGCCTAGCTCCACCGAATCTGCTGCTTTGTTTATGGAACAAACTGGGGAAAGGGACTAAATAGTCAGCATCTTATGTCTTCAGATTTGGGGATCTTAGAGCAGTGTCTTCTTTCTTTCTTTCTCTTTCCTTCTTTCCTTCTTTCTTTCTTTCTTTCTTTCTTTCTTTCTTTCTTCTTCTTCTTCTTCCTCTTCCTCTTCCTCCTCCTCTTCTTCTCCCCCTCCTCCTTTTCCTCTCTCTCCTCCTCCTCCTTTTTCCTGTGTTCCTCCTTCTCCTCATTCCTCCTCTTTTATCAAGAGACTTAGCATACCTCATTAGCACTGATAAAATAATGTGAGCCAAGCTCTGGATTGGTTAGTATAATTTTTCTTTACATTTTCTAAAAATATCCCCAGTTGTGAGTGACTCTCATTTATCAAAAGAGCCTCACCAGATCTACAGCTATTTTTTGCCTTCGTTTTCTGAGAGACAAACCTTTGGCTTCAGTGTATTTTAATTTCATTTGACCCACTTTACTTCAGGTAGCTTCAAATGAGTACAGCCTCTTCTGACTTTTTCCATGGTCTTTGCAGGGAAACAAGTTAAAGATCACGAGTGTTTATAAACTGAGTCTTGCGAGTCTTAACTCCAACTCAAGAGGGAGACTGTAGGGCAACAAAACAAAACACATATTCCAGGGGCCAGAAAGATGGCCCAGGAGGCAAAATGCTTGCTGAGCAAAACTGACAAACTGAGTTTGGATCCCCAGAAGCTGTATAAAAGCCATAGACAGCAGTGTGCAATTGTGCAATCTCCATGCACCTCTACTGGGAAACAAGAGGCAGAGGCAGGAGAATTACTAGAAGCTGGGAGTCACCTCGCCTGGCATTTTCAGCTGTGAACAGGGAGAGAACCTGCCTCAATTGAGGTAGAAGGTGTGGACCAACACCTGCGGTTGTCTTCTGACCACACAGATACCATGGCACATGGGACTGACACACATAGAAAGGAGAGAGAGAAGAAAAGTCTAGATTCTAGGGTGCTGCTCATTAATACATCAGCACGGATGTGATTTGTGAGACCTGTGTCTTCACACAACGCTGCTTCGTATAAGGAGCCCTCCTGGATTTCCCACCTGCATTCCAGATGCCTCTACAGAAATCCTCCATTGTCCAAATAGAATATACATCCTGGAAGTGAGATCTTGTCTCATTCATTTCTCTGTATAGATGATTGACTGTGTGGCACAAGATATTTTTTTTTGTCGAATGACTAAACAAACAAGTGAATGAGGGAATGAACGAATAAAGTGTTACCTGCAGAATTCTGGGTCTATTGTAGTCTGAACTTCTGTTAGCTTATTCCAGGCTAGTTGAGCTGCAATTTTCTGGCCTATGCGAAGGGGGACTCTCAGTCTGCTGTTAGCTGTTTGCGTCTCTGGATTACAGCTAGCTCCCTAAAATAAGTTTTACCTCAGTGACCCCTGATGGGCCATTCTTCATTCCTAATAATGTGAGCATCTCTCTGTCCTGGGAACTATACTCTCATCATAGGAAACATGCCCCATGTTACAGGTCAAAAACCAGCTTTCTAGAAAGCACATACTAGAAGCGACCAGAGCCTCCCCAAACATATATTTGGACTACTTTTACAATTCATATTATTTTCTCCAAATACCACTCTAGGGGTTATTTTAAATCTTTCCTCCAGAACTGTGCAAAGAATCACGCTCCGTGTGTCTGGAGAGCCAGACGGGTGGAAGAAAGTTTGTGAGAGTTTATTTCATGTCAAGCAGAGGCTCTCATTTTTCTTATTTTCTTTGTCTTTGAAGGCCACCATGGTCATCGGGCCCCATCTTGGGACTGTCTGGAAAAGGTCACCTTGGCCACCAGACCCGT